>NW_028173561.1:440000-445000 GCF_963971535.1 Notolepis coatsorum
AACTCATCAACTCATCAACTCAACTCATCAACTCAACTCATCAACTCATCAACTCATCAACTCAACTCATCAACTCAACTCATCAACTCATCAACTCAACTCATCAACTCAACTCATCAACTCAACTCATCAACTCAACTCATTAACTCAACTCATTAACTCAACTCATCAACTCAACTCATCAACTCAACTCATCAACTCATCAACTCAACTCATCAACTCAACTCATCAACTCAACTCATCTCATCAACTCATCAACTCAACTCATCAACTCATCAACTCAACTCATCAACTCATCAACTCAACTCATCAACTCATCAACTCAACTCATCAACTCAACTCATCAACTCATCAACTCATCAACTCAACTCATCAACTCAACTCATCAACTCATCAACTCAACTCATCAACTCAACTCATCAACTCAACTCATCAACTCAACTCATTAACTCAACTCATTAACTCAACTCATCAACTCAACTCATCAACTCAACTCATCAACTCAACTCATCAACTCATCAACTCAACTCATCAACTCAACTCATCAACTCATCAACTCAACTCATCAACTCAACTCATCAACTCATCAACTCAACTCATCAACTCATCAACTCAACTCATCAACTCATCAACTCAACAACTCAACTCATCAACTCAACTCATCAACTCAACTCATCAACTCATCAACTCAACTCATCAACTCAACTCATCAACTCCAACTCATCAACTCAACTCATCAACTCAACTCATCAACTCATCAACTCAACTCATCAACTCAACTCATCAACTCATCAACTCAACTCATCAACTCAACTCATCAACTCCAACTCATCAACTCAACTCATCAACTCAACTCATCAACTCATCAACTCAACTCATCAACTCAACTCATCAACTCAACTCATCAACTTTTCCCACCTTTTTCCACCTTTTGAATTTTTTCCGTTTTTCCCACTTTTTCCACTTTTTTCCAGTTTTATCCAGTTTTATCCACTTTTTTCCACTTTCCAAAAAGGTGAAAAAGGTGGAAAAAGGTGGAAAAATGTGGAAAAAGTGGAAAAAGTGGAAAAATTGGAATTGCTTAAAGTGGAACTCAATAAATAAAATAAACTCAACTCATCAACTCAACTCATCAACTCAACTCATCAACTCAACTCATCAACTCATCAACTCAACTCATCAACTCAACTCATCAACTCATCAAATCAACTCATCAACTCAACTCATCAACTCAACTCATCAACTCATCAACTCAACTCATCAACTCAACTCATCAACTCAACTCATCAACTCATCAACTCAACTCATCAACTCATCAACTCAACTCATCAACTCATCAACTCGACTCATCAACTCAGCTCATCAACTCAACTCATTAACTCATCAACTCAACTCATCAACTCAACTCAACTCATCAACTCAACTCATCAACTCAACTCATCAACTCATCAACTCAACTCATCAACTCAACTCATCAACTCAACTCATCAACTCAACTCATCAACTCATCAACTCAACTCATCAACTCATCAACTCATCAACTCATCAACTCATCAACTCAACTCATCAACTCAACTCATCAACTCAACTCATCAACTTTTTCCACCTTTAGATTTTTTCCCAATTTTTTTCCACTTTTTCCACTTTTTTCCAATTTTATCCACTTTTTTCCACCATTTTCCCCACCTTTTTCCACCTTTTCCACTTTTTTCCACTTTTATCCAGTTTTATCCACTTTTTTCCACTTTCCAAAAAGGTGAAAAAGGTGGAAAAAGGTGGAAAAATGTGGAAAAAGTGGAAAAAGTGGAAAAATTGGAATTGCTTAAAGTGGAACTCAATAAATAAAATAAATAAAATAAACTCAACTCATCAACTCAACTCATCAACTCAACTCATCAACTCAACTCATCAACTCATCAACTCAACTCATCAACTCAACTCATCAACTCATCAACTCATCAACTCAACTCATCAACTCAACTCATCAACTCATCAACTCAACTCATCAACTCAACTCATCAACTCATCAACTCAACTCATCAACTCAACTCATCAACTCAACTCATCAACTCAACTCATCAACTCATCAACTCAACTCATCAACTCATCAACTCAACTCATCAACTCAACTCATCAACTCAACTCATCAACTCATCAACTCAACTCATCAACTCAACTCATCAACTCAACTCATCAACTCAACTCATCAACTCATCAACTCAACTCATCAACTCAACTCATCAACTCAACTCATCAACTCAACTCATCAACTCAACTCATCAACTTTTTCCACCTTTTGATTTTTTCCCAATTTTTTTCCACTTTTTCCACTTTTATCCACTTTTTTCCACCATTTTCCCCACCTTTTTCCACTTTTTCCACTTTTTTCCACTTTTTTCCACTTTTATCCAGTTTTATCCACTTTTTTCCACTTTCCAAAAAGGTGAAAAAGGTGGAAAAAGGTGGAAAAATGTGGAAAAAGTGGAACAAGTGGAAAAATTGGAATTGCTTAAAGTGGAACTCAATAAATAAAATAAACTCAACTCATCAACTCAACTCATCAACTCAACTCATCAACTCATCAACTCAACTCATCAACTCAACTCATCAACTCATCAAATCAACTCATCAACTCAACTCATCAACTCATCAACTCAACTCATCAACTCAACTCATCAACTCAACTCATCAACTCATCAACTCAACTCATCAACTCATCAACTCAACTCATCAACTCATCAACTCGACTCATCAACTCAACTCATCAACTCATCAACTCATCAACTCAACTCATCAACTCAACTCATCAACTCATCAACTCAACTCATCAACTCAACTCATCAACTCAACTCATCAACTCAACTCAACTCATCAACTCAACTCATCAACTCAACTCATCAACTCATCAACTCAACTCATCAACTCAACTCATCAACTCAACTCATCAACTCAACTCATCAACTCATCAACTCAACTCATCAACTCAACTCATCAACTTTTTCCACCTTTTGATTTTTTTTCCGTTTTTTCCACTTTTTCCACTTTTTTCCAGTTTTATCCACTTTTTTTCCACTTTTTTCCCCACTTTTTCCACTTTTTTCCAGTTTTATCATATATGTGTGTATGTATGTGTATATATATGTATGTATGTATATATATATATATATATATGTAGGTATGTATGTGTATATATATGTGTATATATATGTGTGTATGTATGTTTTGCCCACCTTTTTCCACAATTTTTTCCACTTTTATCCACTTTTTTCCACTTTCCAAAAAGGTAAAAAAAGGTGGAAAAAGGTGGAAAAAGTGGAAAAAGTGGAATTGCTTAAAGTGGAATCGCTTAAATAAAATAAATAAAATAAACTCAACTCATCAACTCAACTCATCAACTCAACTCATCAACTCAACTCATCAACTCATCAACTCAACTCATCAACTCAACTCATCAACTCATCAACTCATCAACTCAACTCATCAACTCAACTCATCAACTCATCAACTCAACTCATCAACTCAACTCATCAACTCATCAACTCAACTCATCAACTCAACTCATCAACTCAACTCATCAACTCAACTCATCAACTCATCAACTCAACTCATCAACTCATCAACTCAACTCATCAACTCAACTCATCAACTCAACTCATCAACTCATCAACTCAACTCATCAACTCAACTCATCAACTCAACTCATCAACTCAACTCATCAACTCATCAACTCAACTCATCAACTCAACTCATCAACTCAACTCATCAACTCAACTCATCAACTCAACTCATCAACTTTTTCCACCTTTTGATTTTTTCCCAATTTTTTTCCACTTTTTCCACTTTTATCCACTTTTTTCCACCATTTTCCCCACCTTTTTCCACTTTTTCCACTTTTTTCCACTTTTTTCCACTTTTATCCAGTTTTATCCACTTTTTTCCACTTTCCAAAAAGGTGAAAAAGGTGGAAAAAGGTGGAAAAATGTGGAAAAAGTGGAACAAGTGGAAAAATTGGAATTGCTTAAAGTGGAACTCAATAAATAAAATAAACTCAACTCATCAACTCAACTCATCAACTCAACTCATCAACTCATCAACTCAACTCATCAACTCAACTCATCAACTCATCAAATCAACTCATCAACTCAACTCATCAACTCATCAACTCAACTCATCAACTCAACTCATCAACTCAACTCATCAACTCATCAACTCAACTCATCAACTCATCAACTCAACTCATCAACTCATCAACTCGACTCATCAACTCAACTCATCAACTCATCAACTCATCAACTCAACTCATCAACTCAACTCATCAACTCATCAACTCAACTCATCAACTCAACTCATCAACTCAACTCATCAACTCAACTCAACTCATCAACTCAACTCATCAACTCAACTCATCAACTCATCAACTCAACTCATCAACTCAACTCATCAACTCAACTCATCAACTCAACTCATCAACTCAACTCATCAACTCATCAACTCAACTCATCAACTCAACTCATCAACTCAACTCATCAACTTTTTCCACCTTTTGATTTTTTTTCCGTTTTTTCCACTTTTTCCACTTTTTTCCAGTTTTATCCAGTTTTTTTCCACTTTTTTCCCCACTTTTTCCACTTTTTTCCAGTTTTATCATATATGTGTGTATGTATGTGTATATATATGTATGTATGTATATATATATATATATATATGTAGGTATGTATGTGTATATATATGTGTATATATATGTGTGTATGTATGTGTATATATATTCCACTTTTTCCACTTTTTCCACTTTTTTCCACATTTTTTGCCCACCTTTTTCCACAATTTTTTCCACTTTTATCCACTTTTTTCCACTTTCCAAAAAGGTAAAAAAAGGTGGAAAAAGGTGGAAAAAGTGGAAAAAGTGGAATTGCTTAAAGTGGAATCGCTTAAATAAAATAAATAAAATAAATAAAATAAATAAAATAAAATAAATAAAATAAATAAAATAAATAAAATAA